>NC_133328.1:624921367-624956444 GCF_042186555.1 Aquarana catesbeiana | reverse complement strand
AGCGATCAGTGCTATTAAAATGCACTGATTATTGTATAAATGACACTGGCAGGGAAGGTGTTAAACACTAGGGGGGTGATCAAGGTGTTAAGTGTGTCCTAGGGAGTGATTCTAACTGTGGGGGGGAGGGGGCTTCCACTCACATGACAGCGATCACCGCTCCCATACCTTGTTTACTCCCCGTTCTGCCACTCCATGACACGATCGCGGGGGAAACCGGCGGACATCGAGTCCACGGGCGTGGTCACGGTGCACACGGTGGGTGCGTGCCCACAATGCCACTCCTTAAAGGGGACGAACCTGTACGCCCTTTTGCGCAGCCGTGCACTGGTCGGCAAGCGGTTAACTAAGTTAAAGCGGAGTTCCACCCAAAAGTGGAACTTCCACTCATTTGTTCCCCCCCTTCCGGTGCCACAATTGCCACCTTGCGGGGGGCATCCTGTTCCCACTTCCGGGAGCCTCAGCCGCGGATATTGACTTCACAGCTCGGCTCCCTCCTCTGCCGCTCTCGTCGGCTTCAGGTGCTGCACGGGGCTTGGGGGGTCCAGATGTGTCCCCTCAATACCTCTGATCACCCCCCATGCTGCCCCCCCCCACCCCCGACCCTTGGCCGCTCTGAGTGGCACCTCTCTTTCCCTCCTTCCACCTGCAGCTTCTCCCTGCACAGATCTCTGTGATCTGTCAGTTTGGAGAGTGCGGCGGAGGGGGGGGGGGGGGGGGCGCTGCAGGTGGGGATGAAGTTGTGGCTTAGGGGAGCTTGGTATACATGTGCATACCAACCCCCCCCGCCCCCCCCCGTACAATGGATACAGGCAGCGATCGCTGCTACATCGACTGACAGAAGATCATTGTAGCCGCGAGTGTTACAATGATTCAGACTGTCATTTCATGAATGAATGGAATCTCTATTCCATTCATTATTCATGTAAAGTGCTACAGAGAAAGGAACTATCTTCAGTCTCTTTCTATGTCTCAAAAAAAGAGATATGGGGTCTGTTTAGACCTCTGATATCTCACCAAAGACCCCCCCAAAAAAACAAAAAAAGAAACTGTAAAAAGTAAAATAAGAAAAAACAAAACACATAGTAAGACCCCCCAGGTCCGCCCGCACTCACCCCTCCACGGTGACAGTCCCCCCCTGCACTCACCCCTCCATGGTGCCACCCCCCCCGCACTCACCCCTACACGGTGACAGTCCCCCCCCCTGCACTCACCCCTCCATGGTGCCACCCCCCCCGCACTCACCCCTCCACGGTGACAGTCCCCCCCGCACTCACCCCTCCATGGTGCCAGCCCCCCCACACTCATCCCTTCATGGTGACATCCCCCCCCACACTCACCCCTCTACGGTGACGTCCCCCCCACACTCACCCCTCCACGGGGACGGTCCCCCCCCACATTCACCCCTCTACTGTGACGTCCCCCCCACACTCACCCCTCCACGGTGACGGTCCCCCCCTGCACTCACCCCTCCATGGTGCCACCCCCCCCGCACTCACCCCTCCACGGTGACAGTCCCCCCCTGCACTCACCCCTCCATGGTGCCACCCCCCCCGCACTCACCCCTCCACGGTGACAGTCCCCCCCGCACTCACCCCTCCATGGTGCCAGCCCCCCCCACACTCATCCCTTCATGGTGACATCCCCCCCACACTCACCCCTCTACGGTGACGTCCCCCCCACACTCACCCCTCCACGGGGATGGTCCCCCCCCACATTCACCCCTCTACTGTGACGTCCCCCCCACACTCACCCCTCCACGGTGACGGTCCCCCCCCACACTCACCCCTCTACGGTGACGTCCCCCCCCACACTCACCCCTCCACGGTGACGGTCCCCCCCCACACTCACCCCTCTACTGTGACGTCCCTCCCACACTCACCCCTCCACGGTGACAGTCCCCCCCCGCACTCACCCCTCCACGGTGACACCCCCCCGCACTCACCCCTCCATGGTGCCAGCCCCCCCACACTCATCCCTTCATGGTGACGTCCCCCCCACACTCACCCCTCTATGGTGATGTCCCCCCACACTCACCCCTCCACGGTGACAGTCCCCCCCACACTCACCCCTCCACGGGGACGGTCCCCCCCCACATTCACCCCTCTACTGTGACGTCCCCCCCACACTCACCCCTCCACGGTGACGGTCCCCCCCCACACTCACCCCTCTACGGTGACGTCCCCCCCACACTCACCCCTCCACGGTGACGGTCCCCCCCCACACTCACCCCTCTACTGTGACGTCCCCCCCCGCACTCACCCCTCCACGGTGACAGTCCCCCCCCCGCACTCACCCCTCCATGGTGCCAGCCCCCCCACACTCATCCCTTCATGGTGACGTCCCCCCCACACTCACCCCTCTATGGTGATGTCCCCCCACACTCACCCCTCCACGGTGACGTCCCCCCACACTCACCCCTCCACGGTGACGGTCCCCCCCACACTCACCCCTCCACGGTGACGGTCCCCCCCACACTCACCCCTCCACGGTGACGGTCCCCCCCACACTCACCCCTCCACGGTGACACCCCCCGCACTCACCCCTCCATGGTGCCAGCCCCCCCACACTCATCCCTTCGTGGTGCTGCCCCCCCACACTCACCCTTCCACGGTGATGTCCCCCCCACACTCACCCCTCTACGGTTATGGCCCCCCCACACTCACTCCTCCACGGTGACGTCCCCCCCACACTCACCCTATCTTCGGTGACGTCCCCCCCACACTCACCCCTCTACGGTCACGGCCCCGCCACACTCACCCCTCCACGGTGATGGTCCCCCCCCACACTCACCCCTCCACGGTGACAGTCTCCCCCCACACTCACCCCTCCACAGTGATGGTCCCACCACACCCCTCCATGGCTTCCTCAGCTTCTCCTTCTCCTCCCTGACAACCCAATCCATCCTGATTGGCCAGGAGGAGAAACTGGAAGACAATAGCTAATATTACTTTGCTATTGTGACAAGTGGGTGGGTTCGGGATGCAATGCTTTGCGCTCAACCTTTTTCAAGCCAATTAGAGCCTCAGGCTCTAATCATGCGGCTTGAAAAAAAAAATCATAAAAATGCCCCTGCACCCCTAATGGACTGGCCGCTCTTGGTAAGACCCCTTTCACATGGAGAAGGGTCTGTCAAGCAGATCCTCCTGCTCAGTGGGGAATCTGTCTGCTGATCCCCACTGAGTAGGCAGATGACAGGTCCGTGTCCGCTCCGCTGATGCAGAGCAGACACAGCCCGCTATTCTCTATGGTGCGGTCGGATGGAAACGGACTGCCTGTCCATTTCCATCTGATCCGATTTGCTAGATGGATTGAGAATAGAATCCCCATCTGTCTGTTTTTAGCGGACTGGACTAGATCGGATGCAGACGGGTGTAAACAGACACATGTCATAGTTACATAGTTACATAGTTACATAGTAGGTGAGGTTGAAAAAAGACACAAGTCCATCAAGTCCAACCTATGTGTGTGATTATGTGTCAATATTACATTACATATCCCTGTATATTGCGGTCATTCAGGTGTTTATCTAATAGTTTCTTGAAGCTATCGATGCTCCCCGCTGAGACCACCGCCTGTGGAAGGGAATTCCACATCCTTGCCGCTCTTACAGTAAAGAACCCTCTACGTAGTTTAAGGTTAAACCTCTTTTCTTCTAATTGTAATGAGTGGCCACGAGTCTTATTAAACTCTCTTCTGCGAAAAAGTTTTATCCCTATTGTGGGGTCACCAGTACAGTATTTGTAAATTGAAATCATATCCCCTCTCAAGCGTCTCTTCTCCAGAGAGAATAAGTTCAGTGCTCGCAACCTTTCCTCATAACTAAGATCCTCCAGACCCTTTATTAGCTTTGTTGCCCTTCTTTGTACTCGCTCCATTTCCAGTACGTCCCTCCTGAGGACTGGTGCCCAGAACTGGACAGCATACTCCAGGTGCGGGCGGACCAGAGTCTTGTAGAGCGGGAGAATTATCGTTTTATTTCTGCAGTTGATCCCCTTTTTTAATGCATGCCAATATTCTGTTTGCTTTATTAGCAGCAGCTTGGCATTGCATGCCATTGCTGAGCTTATCATCCACTAGGACCCCCAGGTCCTCTTCCATCCTAGATTCCCCCAGAGGTTCTCCCCCCAGTGTATAGATTGCATTCATATTTTTGCCACCCAAATGCATTATTTTACATTTTTCTACATTGAACCTCATTTGCCATGTAGTCGCCCACCCCATTAATTTGTTCAGGTCTTTTTGCAAGATTTCCACATCCTGCGGAGAAGTTATTGCCCTGCTTAGCTTAGTATCGTCTGCAAATACAGAGATTGAACTGTTTATCCCATCCTCCAGGTCGTTTATGAACAAATTAAACAGGATTGGTCCCAGCACAGAACCCTGGGGAACCCCACTACTCACCCCTGACCATTCTGAGTACTCCCCATTTATCACCACCCTCTGAACACGCCCTTGTAGCCAGTTTTCAATCCATGTACTCACCCTATGGTCCATGCCAACGCACCTTATTTTGTACAGTAAACGTTTATGGGGAACTGTGTCAAATGCTTTTGCAAAATCCAGATACATCACGTCTACGGGCCTTCCTTTATCTAGATGGCAACTCACCTCCTCATAGAAGGTTAATAGATTGGTTTGGCAAGAACGATTCTTCATGAATCCATGCTGATTACTGCTAATGATATCATTCTTATTACTAAAATCTTATATATAGTCCCTTATCATCCCCTCCAAGAGTTTACATACTATTGATGTTAGGCTAACTGGTCTGTAATTCCCAGGGATGTTTTTTGGGCCCTTTTTAAATATTGGTGCTACATTGGCTTTTCTCCAATCAGCTGGTACCATTCCAGTCAATAGACTGTCTGTAAAAATTAGGAACAACGGTCTGGCAATCACTTGACTGAGTTCCCTAAGTACCCTCGGATGCAAGCCATCTGGTCCCGGTGATTTATTAATGTTAAGTTTCTCAAGTCTAATTTTAATTCCGTCCTCTGTTAACCATGGAGGTGCTTCCTGTGTTGTGTCATGAGGATAAACACTGCAGTTTTGGTTACTGAAGCCCCCCGATTCACTCGTGAAGACTGAGGAGAAGAATAAATTCAATACCTTTGCCATCTCCCCATCCTTTGTAACCAGATGTCCTTCCTCATTCTTTATGGGGCCAATATGGTCTGTCCTCCCTTTTTTTACTGTTTACATACTTAAAGAATTTCTTGGGATTTTTTTTGCTCTCCTCCGCTATGTGTCTTTCATGTTCTATCTTAGCCAACCTAATTGCACCCTTACATTTCTTATTGCATTCTTTATAAATTCTGAATGCTGTGGATGATCCCTCAACCTTGTATTTTTTGAAGGCCTTCTCCTTTGCTTTTATATGCATTTTTACATTGGAGTTAAGCCATCCAGGATGTTTGTTCGCTCTTTTAAATTTATTACCCAATGGGATACATTGGCTAATGCCCTTATTTAATATGCTCTTAAAGCAAACCCATCTCTCCTCCGTATTCTTTGTTCCTAATATTTTATCCCAATTTATGCCTTTTAGCAAGGTTTGTAGTTTAGGGAAGTTGGCTCTTTTGAAATTCAGTGTCTTTGTGTTCCCTTCATGTCTCCTATTTGTGTGATTTATACTGAAACTAATTGACCTGTGATCGCTGTTACCTAAATTGCCCCGTATTTCCACATCTGTTATCAGGTCTGTATTGTTGGTAATCAGTAGATCTAGTAATGTTTTATTTCTAGTTGGTGCGTCTACCATCTGACCCATAAAATTGTCCTGCAAGACACTAAGGAACTAGCGAGCCTTAAATGAATGCGCGGTTCCCTCCGCCCAGTCTATGTCTGGATAATTAAAATCCCCCATTATGATAACACTTCCCATCCTTGCTGCTAATCCAATTTGTGATAGGAGATCCGTCTCCACTTCCTCCCTCAGGTTAGGGGGCCTATAGCATACTCCCAGTATTATTTTCCCCTTAGCTTCATCCCTTTGGAGCTCTACCCATAAAGATTCCACCTCCTCCCTAGCCCCCTCAGTGATGTCATCTCTCACATTCACTTGTACATTATTCTTGATATATAGGCATACCCCTCCCCCTTTTTTACCCTCTCTGTCCTTGCGGTATAGGGTATACTCTTGAATGTTTGCCAGCCAATCATGAGAGCTGTTGAACCAGGTCTCTGAAATTCCCACAAAATCCAAATCCTCCTTGAACAACAGTATCTCTAGTTCACCCATCTTGTCCGCCAGGCTCCTGGCATTGGTGAACATGCCACATAGTTTAGACCGGTCGCATATTGTCCTCGTATTGGGTGTTTCAAGATTGCAACTTGGACTTGCTACTATACTCACCTTGTGTTTTTGTGCTTTGGTTAACCTACCACTAATGGCCCCAATACTACCCTCTGGAATATCTTCCGCGCTGGCTATCACTGTCTCTGGACCCTTCCCCCCATCGCCTAGTTTAAAAACCCCTCTAACTTTTTGGCCATCTTCATTCCCAGCAGAATGTCCATTTAGATCAGCCTCTCCATAGAGGACAATGGGTGGTCCGATTGTGCCCGCCGTAAAAACGGACAGGCAGACCCGATCGGTGTGCTTGTGTAAAAGGGGCCTAAGGCCTTGTTCACAAAGGGCATACACAGCGTACCTTTACAGGGATGCACAGGTGTTCCATGCATCTCTGTGCAGGCAGTCCCGTTGATGTCATTTGGGATGTAGCAACTGCACGAACAGAGCCGTCGCTCCCAATTTTACATCCATGTAGGTCCGCATGCATGTCCCTGAGCTACTGTCTGCGTTTGGGGTCATGTACCCACACGGACGTCAGATTGGGAACAGCACCAAGGCCTATGCAGCCCAATTGTCATATATGGGATTGCCTGTACGGGGCTGCATGGAACACCTGTGCATCCCTGTGCGGGTAAACATTGCCCCCCATGGCCCTCCATGGGCGTACACTTTAGTATGCCACATGTGAACGATGCTTTAGTAGCAATTTAGCAGGAATTTTGTTATGTTGTGTTTATTAATGATTTTAGTGTATTTTTAGCGAAAATATTGATTTGATAAACATTTGCGCAAATATTGCATTGCCTTTAAAATCAGTAGCACCTTCTTTTTAGTCTATTGGTCACGTGCTTTCAGAAAATGTATGATTTGGGGGGGGTCTTTTACAAATTCTGAAAGCTGTAAGTGAAAAATGAAAACCTCCAGATTGTTGGAGAAATTTTTGGGCACATTCGATTTTCACCATTTTGCAAGAAGGCGCACTCTATAATTTACAAATATTTGTTATTTATTAACTCCATACAGGTTAAGCTTTTATATTTAGTAGGGATTTAGCAGGGATTTTCTAAAATTAGCTGTGTTTTTATCTGCTAATAATGGTTTTAGTGTATTTTTTGCGAATATATTCGTTTGATAAACATTTGCACAAATACCGCAGGGTCCAAAAAATTAATAGCACCTTCTTTCTATTTTAGAGGTCATTCTGTTTTAGAAGTCATTTGCTTTCAGAAAATATATGTGGGGGTCTTTCGCAAATTCTGAAAGCTGTAATGGAAAAATGAAAACCTTTGGATAAATAAATAAACCTTTGGGGAAATTTGGATATTTACATTTTTGCGTACGTTTGATTTTCAACATTTTTCAAAAAGGCGCAATGTAAAAATTACAAATATTTGTTATTTATTAACTCAATACAGGTCAAGCTTGTATATTTAGTAGGCGTTTTGTAAAATTTGCTATGTATTTATCTGCTAATCATGATTTTAGTGTATTTTTTGTAAAAATATTGTTTTGATAAACATATGCGCAAATATCGTGGGACCTTAGAAATCAGTAGCACCTTCTTTTTATTCTACTCGTAATGTGCTTTCAGAAAATATATGGTTTTGGGGGGTCTTTTACAAACTTTGGAAGCTATAAGTGAAAAATAATCCTTTTCTTTTGCAAAGGAAACATTGCAAAAATGGTCTGGCCACCTGAGGGTAAAAATGGAGCAAAGGGCCTGGCAGTGAAAGGGTTAAAGCATCTTCAAAGCCTCCATAGAAGTCTATGACAAAGCTTGCTTGAAGCACCACAAAGCATCATTGGAGCATCATCAAAGCATCTTTGAAGCACAACGGAAGCACCACTGAAGCATCATTGAAGCATCATCGACGCACCACTGAAGCATCAAAAACACATGAATAAAGCATGTTGAAGCAGTAGGCGCTTTAATGTGTGTTGAAGCCGAAGCAAGTGTAAATTAGCCCTTAGTGTCATTTCTATCTGCTGCTTCGGTCCTCTGCTATCAGCAGGCGTCACTTCTGACAAGTTTTCCTGACACCAAGAGAAAAAAGGTGAGAGAGGAGGGAGCTCAAGCTGATTGACATCCTCAGTTCTGTCCCTGTGTGCTGTGTGTTTGGGGTGTGTGTCCCTTTCCTCCAATAAGTTCTCAAAGCTCTCCTCACTGAGCTCTGCAGAGTGTACCTTTAGCTCTCCACCCCCTTTTTTTCTACAGAAACTTATAAAATTGTGTAAACTCTGTCTATATCTTATTATTTTGATAAAACAGAACATTTGTAAGAAGTGGCTAATTATCTAAAGATAGACAACTTTTTTTTCTAGAGGGATCACCAGCAAGAGAAAGGAGGTCCTGATTCCTCTATATAGATCTTTATATCACTAGAGGGATCAACAGAAGGAGGAAGGAGGTCCTGATTCCTCTATATAGATCTTTATATCACTAGAGGGGTCACCAGCAGGAGGAAGGAGGTCCTGATTCCTCAATATAGATCCTTATATCACTAGAGGGGTCACCATCAGGAGGAAGGAGGTCCTGATTCCTCAATATAGATCCTTATATCACTAGAGGGATCACCAGCTGGAGGAAGGAGGTCCTGATTCCTCTATATAGATCTTTATATTACTGGAGGGGTCACCAGCTGGAGGAAGGAGGTCCTGATTCCTCTATATAGGTCTTTAGTTATCACTAGAGGAATCACCAACAGGAGGAAGGAGGTCCTGATCTTCATATAGAGGTCCGGATTTCCCAATAAAGATTTTTAGTTATTACTAGGGGGATTACCAGCAGGAGGAAGGAGGTCCTGATTCTTCTATATAGATCTTTATATCACTAGAGGGATCACCAGCAGGAGGAAGGAGGTCCAGATTCCCCTATATAGATCTTTAGTTAGCCTTATTTAGAAGACTGTGTCCAGTTCTGTAAGTGTACATATTCCTGCGAAGAGGTCCTGTGAAGGGGTCCTGCGTGGCTCCGAAACATTGCACTTTTCTCTGTGATGTAATCTCTCTACAATAAAGAAATTTTTTCGACTGTGATTGTTGATCCATGGTGTGCTGGCGAATATGTACATTTGCTTGATGTTTCCAGGACCCAGCTGGTAATTGCTGCAGCACCCACCATTGTATGAGCCTTGTTTGCCAGGAACGTGTGCGATAGGAATATTGTTAAGACTATGTCTAGTATTGATAAGATAGAACAAGTTCGAAAACAGGCATTGAAAAAGGTGAAAGGTCTGGGGGACAAAGCATAACAGGAGAGACTGCAGGAACCTAATATGTACAGTTTGGGGAAAAGAAGGGAAACGTGGGACATGACCTTTAAATACATTAATGACTCATCATCTTTCAGCGGGATTGCTCGCTGGCAGCTAAATGTAAAGAATGCTGGCATTAACAAAAAAAACAAAAATAAAAAAAACAGCTTAAGTCCCACCCAAAATCCACACTAGACCCTTAGGTCTGGTATACCAAACCCTTATCTGAGCATACAGCCCGGCAGGAACCATACCAGGCCACATGCCCTCAACATGGGGGAGGGTGCTTTGGGCTAGGGGGCTCCCCTCCAAAGAATTGTGTCCCCATACTGATGAGGACAAGTGCCTCTTCCACACAAGCCAGGCCCGGTGGTTGTAGGGGTGCTTATCAGAATCTGGAAGCCTCCTTTAACAAGGGGGCCCCCAATCCCGCACCCCCCATGTGAATGTGAATGAGTATGGGGTACATTGTACCCCATATTAATTTACAAAAAAAAGTATAAAAAGTAAATAAAGGTATGGTTTTTGACACGTTCTTTATTAAAAAAAAAAATTGGGCCAATGGCCGGCGTTCATCGTTTTTCTTTTTTTAACCACTTGCCGACCGGGCCATAGCCGAAAGACGGCAACAGCGCGGTCGGCTAGCTCTGGGTGGACGTCCATGGACGTCCTCCCAGAATACTGCTCTCGCGCGCCCCCTGGGGCGCGCACCCGAGAACTTCCGTTGATCGCGGCCGTTTACCATGTGATCGCTCCGTCAAATGACGGAGCGATCACATGTCAACAGACCGGCGTCATGTCATGACGCCGGTTCCTCCCTCCCCTCTATGTACCGATCGGTACAGTGCGAGGGGAGAGGGGGAGGGATCGGATGGCAGCACCGCTGTGTGCTGCATGTGTAGTGCCCACAGCGGTGCTCAGTGACAATTGCAGTCACATCCATCCATCCCTCCATGCTCAGCCATCCCTGCATAATACCCTACAGTACTCTGCATAATACCCTGCAATACTCTGCATAATACCCTGCAATACTCTGCATAATACCCCGCAATACTCTGCATAATACCCCGCAATACTCTGCATAATACCCTGCAATACTCTGCATAATACCCTGCAATACTCTGCATAATACCCCGCAATACTCTGCATAATACCCCGCAATACTCTGCATAATACCCCGCAATACTCTGCAATATACCCGGCACTACTCTGCAATATACCCGGCACTACTCTGCAATATACCCAGCAATATACCCTGCACTACTCTGCAATATACACAGCAATACTCTGCAATATACCCGGCACTACTCTGCAATATACCCAGCAATATACCCTGCACTACTCCGCAATACTCTGCAATATACCCTGCACTACTCCGCAATACTCTGCAATATACCCGGCACTACTCTGCAATATACCCAGCAATACTCTGCAATATACCCCGCAATACTCTGCAATATACCCCGCAATATACCCTGCACTACTCCGCAATACTCTGCAATATACCCTGCACTACTCCGCAATACTCTGCAATATACCCTGCACTACTCCGCAATACTCTGCAATATACCCGGCACTACTCTGCAATATACCCAGCAATACTCTGCAATATACCCCGCAATATACCCTGCACTACTCCGCAATTTTTAACCACTTCCCGCCTTCCATCATATGACGTCCTTGACTTTGAGCGGGGATATCTGAATGATGGTTGCAGCTACAGGCATCATTCAGATATCAGCTTTTTTAGCCGGCGATTTCCTACACCATAAGAATGATCATAGCGGCTGTTCCACTGCTTGATCGTTCTTATGGGAGGCGAGAGGGGACCCCCCCCTTCCCGCCACCCTCCGGTGCTTCTACCGACTCACCGCTACGATCGAAGCCAAGATCGTTTTTTTTTATTTCAGGCACAGCCTAGAGGTGAGATGTGAGGTCTTATTGACCCCATATCTCACTGTAAAGAGGACCTGTCATGCCATATTCCTATTACATGGGATGTTTACATTCCTTGTAATAGAAATAAAAGTGATCAAACATTTTTTTTGGGGGGAAAAAGTGTCAAACTAAAATAAATAAAGTAAAATAAACAATAAAAAAAAAAAAAAAAAAAAAAAAATTTTAAAGCACCCATTTCCGTGTGCTCGCATGCAGAAGCGAACACATACGTAAGTCCCGCCCACATATGAAAACGGTGTTCAAACCACACATGTGAGGTATCACTGCGAACGTTGGAGCGAGAGCAATAATTTTGGCCCTAGACCTCCTCTGTAACTCAAAACATGTAACCAGTAAAAAATTTTAAAGCGTCACCTATGGAGACTTTTAAGTAGTGACGTTTGGCACCATTCCACGAGAGTGTGCAATTTTGAAGGGTGACATGTTAGGTATCTATTTACTCAGCATAACTTCATCTTTCACATTATGCAAAAACATTGGGCTAACTTTACTGTTTTGTTTTTTTTTAAAGCACAAAACTGTTTTTTTTCCCAAAAAAACGCGTTCTAAAAATTGCTGCGCAAATACCGTGCGAGATAAAAAGTTGCAACAACCGCCATTGTATTCTCTAGGGTCTTTGCTTAAAAAAAAAAAAAAATATATATATAATGTTTGGGGGTTCTATGTAATTTTCTAGCAAATAAATGATGATTTTTACATGTAGGAGAGAAATGTCAGAATTGGCCTGGGTGCTCCAGAACGCCTGGAGGTGCTCCGTGCATGTTGGGCCTCTGTATGTGGCCACGCTGTGTAAAAGTCTCACACATGTGGTATCGCCGTACTCGGGAGTAATAGCAGAATGTGTTTTGGGGTGTAATTTGTGGTATGCATATGCGGTGTGTGAGAAATAACCTTCTAATATGACAATTTTGTGAAAAAAAAAAAAGAAAAAAAAAAATCTTGATTTTGCAAAGAATTGTGGGAAAAGATGACAATTTCAAAAAAACTCATCATGCATCTTTCTAAATACCTTGGAATGTCTTCTTTCCAAGTAGGGGTCATTTGGGAGGTATTTGTACTTTTCTGGCATGTTAGGGTCTCAAGAAATTAGATAGGCCATCAATACTTCAGGTGTGATCAATTTTCAGATATTGGCACCATAGCTTTTGGACTCTCTAACATTCACAAAGACCAAATAATATACACCAAGTTGTACTTATTTTTACCAAAGATATGTAGCAGTATAAATTTTGGCCAAAATTTACGAAGAAAAATTACTAATTTGCTAAATTTTATAACAGAAACAAAGAAAAATTAATTTTTTTACCAATTTTCAGTCTTTTTTCTTTTATAGCGCAAAAAATAAAAAACCCAACGGTGATTAAATACCACCAAAAGAAGGCTCTATTTGTGTGAAAAAAAGGACAAAAATTTCATAGGGCTAAAGTGTTGTATGACTGAGTAATTGTCTGGTTAGGAAGGGGGTTTAAGTGCCCAGTGGTCAAGTGGTTAATATAAAAATGTCTCTGTGTGTTTATTTATTTTTTTTTTTTACACTTTTTTGGTGAATCAGTAGAGGTACAATGTACCCCATACTCATCCATGTGGGGGGGGGGCGGAATCTGGGTGCCCCTTTGTTAAAGAGGGCTTCCAGATTCTTATAAGTCACCCCCCACACCCCCACAACCACATGCCAAGGTTGTGAGGAAGAGGTTCTTGTCCTCATCAACATGGGGACAAGGTGCTTTGGGGGGGAGCCCCCCTACCACAAAGCACTGCCCCATTTGAGGGCATGTAACCTGTTTTTGTTTTTTTCATTTTGCCATAGGGTTCCCTTTAAAATCCACACTAGACCTAAGGCACTTCTTCCGGGTAGAAGGCGCACATGTCAGCTCGTCAGTGATCACAACGGGAGCTCAGCGGCGAATGTAGCAGACTAGATGTCCACCAGCACCCGCCGATGATCGAGAGGAGAGGCCGATCACCGCAAAGCAGGGACATGGATCCATGTCTTCCTCTAGTAAAAACCCCTCCCCCACTGTACTAAAACACAGGCTAGGCACACAGTTAAGCCTTTTTTAACTGATTGCCAACCCGCCGCAGTACATTTACTGTGGCAGTTTGGCTCGTATAGACACAATCACGTACCTGTACGTTGCAGCTTTCTTTCGGGTTCCCGGAAGACTGTGCTGCCATTCACTGCAACACATGCTGATCAACAGGTCCCAATCAACAGGGGGTAAAAACTGGCACATTGCTTAGTAAACCAGCACACAGTAAATACTGTTAGGCACACATTTAACTCCTTGATCGCCCCTTATGTTAACCCCTTCCAAACCATGTCATTAATACAGCGACAGTGCATATTTTTTTGCACTGATTACTATATTAGTGTCACTGGCCCCGAAAAAGTGTCAAAAGTGTCAGTTAGTGTCAGAATATCAATATCGCAGTCCTGCTGATCGCCACCATTACTAGCAAAATAAATAAATAAAGATAAATAAATATATCCCATAGTTTGTAGACGCTATAACTTTTTCGCAAACCAACCAATATACGCTTATTTGGAATTTTTTTTACCAAAAATATGTAGCTGATTACATATTGGCCTACATTTATAAAGAAATTCAATTTTTTAATATTTCTTTTATTGGATATGTTTAATAGAAAAAAGTTAAAACATTTTTTTTTTTCAAAATTGTTGGTCTTTTTGTTGTTTATAGTGCAAAAAAATGAAAACTGCAGAGGTGATCAAATACCACCAAAAGAAAGCTCTATTTGTGGGGGAAAAAAAGGAAATCAATTTTATTTGGGCACAGCAACGCATGACCGTGCAATTGTTAGTTAAAATAACACAGTGGCGTATTGCAAAAAATAGGCATGGTCATGCAGGGGGGTAAATCTTGTGGTTAATAAAAGAAGAAAAAAAATTTGGGGCAGACTCATAGGTGTTCGCAGCCTATTGCATTAGGGTGGGCAACCCAAAGCCATGACGAATTGTGGGTGTGGCCAAATGCCATTTACAATGGGAGTGACTTAATGGGGTGTGATTAAATGTAAAAAAAAAAATCCTTCCTGTGCCCATAAAATATGCTTTTGGTCTTCCCTCCCCCAGAAGGGTGCTTTCGCACTGATGCGGTTCGGGTTTCCTCTGGAATTCAGCCTGGATGGTGAGAAACTAGGATTTAAAGTGACACTAAAGGTTCGTTTTAAAAAAAAAATAACAAACATATCATACTTACCTCCACTGTGCAGCTCGTTTTGCACAGAGTAGCCCCGAACCTGGTCTTCTGGGGTCCCTCGGCGGCTCTCGCGGCTCCTCCCCACATCAAATAAACCCCTAGGACAGTGATGGCGAACCTTGGCACCCCAGATGTTTTGGAACTACATTTCCCATGATGCTCAACTACACTGCAGAGTGCATGAGCATCATGGGAAATGTAGTTCCAAAACATCTGGGGTGCCAAGGTTCACCATCCCTGCCCTGGGAGAAGCGCTCTCCTGAGGGGGTTACTTTGTGGGCGCGCTCCCGACTACAGCATTCGGCGTCCATAGAGGCCGAATGCAGGACTCGGCCCCGCCCCCCGGCGCCCGCGTCATTGGATTTAATTGACAGTAGCGGGAGCCAATAGCTGCGCTGCTATCAATCTATCCAATCAAGAGCCGAGAACCCCGGGCAGAGAGACAGCGCATCCCTGTGGGTCAAGTTCCAGGGCTCAGGTAAGTAAAACGGGGGGCTGGGGGGCTGGTCACTGCCAGGTGGTTTTTCACCTTATCCTTATCCTTTTTTCACCTTATCCTATTTCAGCCGATACCACGCTTATTGCCTCCCGTGTGCGCCCGGGGTGGGACACCCACTTGTGGTGTCTCAATAGCCGTCTCTTGCGCCCTCACGGGGTCTCCATTGGTGAGTTACACTACTGTCCATCATGCTCCACCAACCCAGTTTTACTTGATAGCTATAATTAAGCTATTTAATCTGTTTACTTTTCTATATAACTATGAGACTGTATTTGTTTATTCTAGATGCTCTGGGTAATACCTCCTGAAGAAGCGACAATCGTCGCAAAACTTGTTGAGGAACCGTCCCTACCCACATCATTTTGTTCCCACCTACTTGATGGGTTTTAGAACATATATTTGTTAATCTGTTATCCTCTATAATTTTGTCACATATCTTGTTGAGTCTGTATATTTTTATATTTTTTCCAATAAATGTATATTTTTTAATATAACCTTATGCGTTTCCACTTACTGGGTACCAAGATAGTCCTTCCACCACTACTGGCGTTACTGGGCAATAATAATTGGAGTAGTCTCAGTTAACCCGCCCCCTTTCTCTTAATACATAAGATGCATTAGGGTGAAAAAACACGTAGGTTTACAACCCCTTTAATTCAAATCTCAGTATGGTCCCACCCAATCCAAGGCACTTGGGGGGTAAGTGCATTGGTTGATTAGGGGGTGCCCAGGCACACCCAGCGCACCCTGTGCGCGCGCCTATGAGCAGACTCGATGGACCAGTTGGTCTTTTTTGTTTTTTTTCTTCTGCCGTCTCACTTCTATGTTTTATGTTTCTGTTTTGCGTTCATTTGGCTTTCGGTTTTGAAATCGGCACCCAATTAGGTCCAATTTTCTTTCCTACAAAGTATCCCGATAAATGTTGAGAATCTAGAGAAATTCTGTCACTTTCAAGGATGCTTTTATCTGTGTTTTTACAGTTCCTATTTGTTTTTTGGAGTGATCGTGATGAACGGCATTGAAAAAAAGAAACCCCCCTTCCTCTCTGTGTCTAAACAGATTGGGAGAAGCAATACGCTTGGTAGAAACCTTCAACAACAGTATTTAAAAGTTCGCTGTGAAAGCAACGCTATCATTTCCAGGCAGAATGCGTTCCTGGTGTGCATCTGACAATGTTCTTTTTATGCAAATAAACACAAGTTGTCGCTTTTAATGGTATCATTAAGTGTCATGAGATTATCTGCAAGGAAAAAGTACGTTTGGGAAAAAAAAAAGTACACAGTGTATGTTTGACTAACATAAAAAAGAGGTACAAAAAAAAAAAAAAAAAGAACTCCAGCAAAATGCTTTGTTTATTTCCAAGGCTTTAATGTCTCAGCTGTTTATCCACTCAGCACCTTCAATTTTTTTCTGAGCCATAAGGATTTCCAGATGCTTAAATTAAAAACCCCTTTAGGGGATCATGAGAGATTAGTAAGGCAAAGACGAATAGATTTGGAGCAAAATGCCCCCCCCCCCTCCGCCCCCTCCCCGGTTTGCACCGCTCACGCTGTTTTGTGGGCTGCCGGTAGGACAAGCTTCACTTGTAAATCACAAAAACTAGGTAGAGATTTTGGCACCTGCAATGCTGTTAGCCAGCGGCCACGTTAAACAGACTCTCCAGTTTTTACAAACTGCTCCGAAAATTCATTGCACTCAAATTCTTTTTTGTAATATTCCCGTTGGGAAAAAAAAAGGCCCAACATGTACTTTTCAGAGACGCTTTGCTTGTAGCGCCTTGAAATGCGGCTTGTCTGAGATCAAAAGTACATGCTTCTCCTTATTGCCTGAACTTTTCATCTGTTCCCCCCGAGGGGATGCGTATTACTCTGTTATTATTGTTCTTCAAGAGCCGACTGGATGTCCCCCCCCCCCACTAATTGTCATTTGCTGTCATTCTGTCACAAATGACATCATTACTGCCGAAGAGCTAAATCAAGTCCTTCCCGAAGAATGAGACATTTTTGACAGATACAACGCATTTTGTCACAAATCCATCAAATGATTTTGGAAAAATAATAAAAGGCAGTTGGAGTGTTCTTCCCCAATGGCTTTTTTTTTTGATTGTTTTGATTGGTTTGCAGTACAGATACACCTCGTCTAACGACTTACCCGTTTAACAACCACTCGGACGAACGACCAGCTCTCCCCACCCGAACGACGCGCTTATACATCATTGTATTGTACAGTACAGAATTTCCGTTTGTGTTCTGTACTTATGCAAATTAAAACAACGTAATTGAGCTGGAGTTTTGTGTTTGGACCTTTTTTTACAAAATACAGTACAGTAGTTAAGAATGCTTAAAATATTGATTACTTGTGGCTCCTCGTTTAACCACTTCAGTACCGGGCACTTAGACACCTTCCCGCCCAGGCCAATTTTCAGCTTTCAGCGCTGTCGCAATTTGAATGACAATTGCGCGGTCATGCTACACTGTACCCAAACAATTTTTTTTTTATCATTTTGTTCCCACAAGTAGAGCTTTCTTTTGGTGGTATTGTATCACCTCTGTGGTTTTTATTTTTTGCGTAACAAATAAAAAAAGACTGAAAATTTTGAAAAAAAACAAGTTTTTCTTTGTTTCTGTTAAAAATGTTTGTAAATAAGTTGATTTTCTTCTTCAATGACGGGCACTGATATGGCTGCACTGACGGGCACTGATACGGCGGCACTGATGGGCACCAATGAGGTGGCACTGATGAGGTGTCACTGACGGGCACTGATGATGGGCACTGATAGGCGGCACTGATAGGTGGCACTGGTATGCAGCACTGATGGGCACTCATAGTTGGCATCAATGGGCACATGTAGGTGGCATTGATGGGTACTTATGGGTGGCACTGATAGGTGGCATGGATGGGTACTGATGGGCACTGATAGGTGGGCACTGATGGGCACGGATGGGCACTGACAGGTGGCACCGATGGACACTAATGGGTGGCACTGATGACACTGATTGATGGCACTGATGCCTCTAAGGGTGGCATTGCCGGGCATCACTGCTATAGAATGGTGCAAATCAGTGCCCATTTGTGGGCACTGATTGGCACAGATTGGGCACTGACTGGGCACATGTGGATGGCCATGGGGTACATACCTGGCCATCCACATGTTGCCCCCTTCCCTGGTGGTCCTAGTGGCGATCCCTGGTGGTCCAGTGTGGTCATCTGAGGGAGGGCTGCGCTGATAAAAAATCAGCGCAGACCCCCCCTGTCAGGAGAGCCGCTGATTGGCTCTCCTCTACTCGTGTCTGTCAGACGCGAGTGAGGAAAAGCCAATCAACGGCTCTTCCTATTGACATCTTGATCAGTCGTGATTGGACACGGCTGATCACGTGGTAAAGAGTCTCCGCCGGAGGCTCTTTACCAAGATAGGTGGAGTGGTGTGTCAGACTGACGCAGGCGCGCGACGGCATGTTATCCTGCTGGACGTCATATGACACCCAGTCAGGATAACTGAACCACCGCCCGGCCGTCATCTGCTATGGGCCGGGCGGGAAGTGGTTAACGACCAATTCGTTTAACGACCTTGCCGTTGGAATGGAACCTGGTCGTTAAGTGAGGAGTACCTGTAGTTTCATTTTTTTTTTTTGAGCCACTGATGATGGTATTAGGTAGGGATACACCGATACTAGTATCGGTATCTGTGCCGATATTGAGTATTTGCACAAGTATCGGAACTCGTGCAAATCAGTGTTAATTTTAGTCTTAGGACTAAAATGGCATTCTAGTTTTAGTCCCATTTTAGTGCTCTTGCAATTGTTTTAGTTTTAGTCGTATTTAGTCGACTAATCTCCACTACATTTTAGTCGACTAAAATGTCCTACGTTTTAGTCGACTAAAATCTCTAGTACATTTCTGTAATTGCAATTTACTTTTAGTCATAGTCTTTTGACTAAAATGGCTTTTAGTTTTAGTCGTATTTTAGTCATCTCAATTGTTTTAGTGTTAGTTGTATTTTATTTGACTAAAATAGTATTCATTCAGTCGACTAAAATGTTTTAGTCGCTTTAGTCAACTAAATTAACACTGGTGCAAATTCACGGATACCTGAAACCGATACTTTCAGGTTCGGTTCTTTGAGCTGTCAGTGGGGTCTCAACTGTGTTAAAGAAGTCCGGTAATTGGAGCTGTCAAAAAAAAAAAAAAAGCAGCCAGCCATGTTTATTAACAACATTGCTCAGCCCTGAAAAAATTTGTGCTTCTTACTATATATATATATATATATATATATATATATATATATATATATATATATATATATATATATATAACACAGTATGCATTATTTGTAACTTTTTTTTAAATAAATTTTAAGTGCATGAATTCCTTGTTTTTCTTTATTTGGTATATTATTATTATTATCAATTAATGTTGTATATATACAGTATATATATATATATATATATATATATATATATATATATATATATAGTCGTGCTCATAAGTTTACATACCCTGGCATAATTTATTATTGCTTGGCCATTTTTCAACATCATCTCATGCAAATGCTCAGTATCTAGAGAACCCTAGAGAAAATCCTGTATTAATGTAAGTTACCCAATGTACATAATCCATAGACATTGGGTTCACGTCACAGTTTGTCTCCTAAAAGCTCATCTACTTTCAGCTGTAATGCCGTGTACACACGGGCGGACTTTTCGGCATCAAAGGTCCGATGGTCTTTCCGACGGACTTACGACAGACTTTTGACGGACTTCTGACGGACTTTGGAAAGAACGGACTTGCCTACACACGATCACACCAAAGTCCGACAGATTCGTATGTGATGACGTACGACCGGACTAGAATAAGGAAGTTGATAGCCAGTAGCCAATAGCTGCCCTAGCGTGGGTTTTCGTCCGTCGGACTAGCATACAGACGAGCGGATTTTTCGACCGGACTCGAGTTCGTCGGAAAGACTTGAAACATGTTCCAAATCTAAAGTCCATCTGATTTTCGACCAAAAATGTCCGCTGCAGGTACAATGAAGCCCACACACGATCGGATTGTCCGACGGATTCGTCCGTCAGAGCAGTCTGGTCGAAAAGTCTGCCCGTGTGTACATGGCATAGGGCCTAATGTACACGGGACGCTGAGGCAACCTCTTCTGAACTATTTTTCTGACAGCTTGAAACCGGCATTTAAAAATGCCCATTCAGCTGCGTTTGCATGTCGCGTTTAGTCGTGTTTTGCGGCGTTCGCGTCTAGGAGCGTTTCTTTAAGATAACATCATAAGACCCTCCCAAAGCACAAAAAAACAGTATTATTTAACTATTTCGGCCATTCTGTGAGACCAGAGTGAGTAGCAGCAGCTGAGAGAACAGCAGTGTACTTGTATCTACCTCAAGTTCGGTGCTTTTACTATGGATCCCATAATGAGAATATGTGAGGAAATTAAAAAAGCCATATATTAAATTTCATGCAACTATGTTTGATCAAGTCGGGGCAAAGCTCAATGGTGGGGTCATCTGGTTCAAATCTAACAACATATAGGTCAAATTCCAATTCTACTTTGGCTAACAGCAATGCTAGTGGTGTATTGGATTGGATCATGGGCTCATTAGGGGTATATAAATGGTCTATGAAGCATTGCAAGCAATTACAAGTTTTTAAAACATTTTTTTCATCATTTGCTATCAATTTTTTTAGTTTTGTAATGTAAAAAAAATAAGGGCACCTTTAAAAACCCTTCATTTTTTTGCCTTCAAAGAAAAGCCTCTAAACGCAACTGCCTAAAAACGATATTAAACAAACCAGTGTACATGAGGCCTAAAAGAAGCTTTTCAGCTTGTAAAAGTTTGGTGCAACCTATGTAACGCTAACCACTTGCCTACTGGGCACTTTTACTCCCTCCCTGCCCAGCTTTCAGCGCTGTCACATTTTGATTGACAATTGCGCGGTCATGCAACACTGTACCCATACGAATTTTTTTTCACACAAATTGAGCTTTTTTTTCCGGTGGCATTTAATTACTACTGGGATTTTTCTTTTTTGCTAAATAAACATAAAAAGACCAAAAATTTTGAATTAAAAAAAAAAAAGTTTTTCTTAGTTTCTGTTTTAAAATTTTGCAAGCAGGTAATTTTTCTCCTTCCCTAATGTGCACTGATGAGGCTGCACTGATGGGCACTGATAGGCAGCACTGGTGGGCACTGATGAGGAGGCACTCTTGAGGCTGCACAGATATACGGCACTGATGAGCACTAATAGGTTGCACTGAAAGGCACTGATGGGCAGTGATAGGCAGCACTAAAAGGTGGCACTGATGGACACTTAATTGCAGCACTGATGGGCACTGACTGGCATCAATTGATGGTCACTGATTGGCACTGATAGGCAGCGCTGATGGGCACTGTTGGGGCGGCACTGATGAGGCAGCACTGATGAGGCACCGATAGGTGGCACTGATGGGCACTAATAGTAGCACTGAAAGGCACTGATGGGCACTAATAGATGGCACTAAAAGATGGCACTGATGGGCACTTAATGGCAGCACTAATGGGCACTGATTGGCATCACTGATGGGCACTGATTGGCACTGATAGGCAGCACTGATGGGCACTGTTGGGGCTGCACTGATCATCAGAACACTGATCATCAGTGCCCTGATTTTCAGTATAGATGTCCTGTCATGGACTGGTGCGACCACAACTGTGTGGACTGCAACAGAGTGAACCAAACACATGTAAAGTGAAAATAATATAATTAGTTATATGGAAAGTAAATAAACAAAGGTAAACGCACCTCCAATATGACAAACAGTGATTAACCAGCAACCAGTGACACAATAAATAACTGCCTAAACCAAACGTATATACAGGAGTAAGATGTAACCTGAATTGTAAACAAGCCAGGGTCATACAGGGGAGATCGAGCAGATAGGGCTGGGAACAAGACAGGACAGGGAGAGGGTAGCAGGAGACAGGGGGAGCAGGCAGAAGGGATCAGGCTGCAGGGCAGGGGTCCAGGAAGGGATACAGGGTCACAGGATAACAGGATTACAGGCTCACAGGTTAGTGAACACAGGTCAGGGCTCAAGGAACAATACCAAGGCAGTGTGTGAAAGCATCTGCCGGGTATATATACACCTCCTGCAATCAGTCTCAGGTGATGCCTGATTGCAGAAGATGATGTCGGCTCCAGACTGCCGGGAGACACCCACTGGTGGACACCGGAACTGCGGCCCATAGGAAGGACAGCACCACCAGCAGGTGAAACCCTTCCTGATATGTCCTCTTTCACATTTGCAAGTTAACGGCTCTACTCTCTTCATGCTATGACAGTGTCAGGAAAGGAATGCCAATAACCGGCAAGTGTGCTTACATCGTGATCAGTTGTGATTGGACATAGCTGATCACATGGCAAAGGGTCACTGTGATTGGACACAGTTATCACAGAGAACGCCGGTTGCCCGCTGGGTGTGTGCTGGGTGTGGTTCTGGGATGACGTCAATGGACGCCCTCCCATAACTGTATGACCGCGTTGTAGCCATCATTCGGCTATAGCCCAGTCAGCAAGTGGTTAATGTACAGTAGAGGCTGGTCATCTCAATCTAGCGGCCACCAAGCACACTACTTGGTTCACTGTTATCCCACTAGAAACCCATGGTTTCAACTGCCTTGGGGCCTCCACAGAGTTTAATCCAGCACTGTTACCAACCCTTCAAGGGGTTGCTGCATTATTTTAAATTTTTTACTGTTTTATTCTAAGTTTTTTGCAAATTTCCTTGTAACTTCAGGTGCATTGAATTGAAATCTCAAACAATGTGATCAGCCTTCAGATTTCTCTTCTGTGAACTACGTGTTATAGGGGACAGGAGATGTGGAGGGGTTCTGAAGCCCTGTCTTAAGGTGTCTTTGCACGTCCATAGATATGGCACAGTCAGTGAGCATGGTCACCCCAGACCAGAAAATGTGTTACTGCTCCTTGCTGCAAAAGCCGGTTATAGGTGGGAGCAGTGGCCCTTTGTTTGGAATACCGGTGACACATTGGACACCTTTGCTGCCAGTGTGCTATTGTCATGGTTATGCAGTAATGTGTGTCTGTCAGCTCACCTTTCCTTCTGTGATCACATTTAGAGGCCAGCCACCCTCACCTGACTGTTTAAATAATCTTCCCTCAGCATAGCCCCACCCCGGTCTCTAATTAGGAGCACTATATTAATCTGTGCATTGCAAGCCAACCTTGCTGATCAACCATTGTGTGTTAGCTTTCGTGTGTACTTGCTGTGCTTCCTGATTCCAGTTACTGACCTTGGCCTGTTCTCGACTATCCCTGTCTGCTTGTGACCCTGACCTTTGGCGTGTTATGTTTATCCTTGTCTGCTAGTCGCCCTGACATTTGGCTTATCCCTTTACTATCCTTGTTGTTCCAGCCTGCCGCCTCCTTCCCCTTCTCCTGTAGTCTACCGTGAGCATGAGCTGTGAGACCCTGGGGGCCGCGACCTGGAGCCAGACTGCAGCGCAATCCATCCTCACCACTGGAGGCTCTGGTGAACACCTGCTGGCTCTTAGACTCCGCGCCCTGGGGAATCTATGCTCTAGCTCCTAGTGGGATCTGTGTTAGTGATCCAGTAGACCTGCTTCCTGAACCTCCCAGGGTTCAATCTGCAGCAGTCAGTCCTAAGGTCCACTACCTTAGCGGTGCACTCCTGACTCCCATGGAGTGCGTCTGTCACCTGGTCTCAGGTAACCTGACAGCTATATGCTGGGTGTCCAGTGCACCCCTGTGCCTTTAGGGAGGGGTGGGCTCCCTCAAGGTTCCCTACATGCTCCCCTGCCTTCTATCCATAATAGAGCATGTGCTTCTACTATGAAGGCTCTCAAAATTTAGTGTTAGGACTGCAGATAATACTGGGGTGCCGTGAGGTGGCTCTGCAGCATACGCATGTATTTGCAAAGGTGTGCAAACTTATCTCCTGTTTTTAACACATAATGTTAGACAGGATAATTTGGTTGGTTGCAGGCTGGTTGGTAAGTTGAGCTGGGGATTTTCTGTTCTGTTTTGTTGTTGTTTGATATAGTGGGAACTTTCTCTGTTGGTTAAGAAAGATATCCACAGTGAGTGTCCCTCCTACCCAGCCATCTATATCATGGCAAAATTATACCAATGGTGGAGGAGATATCTTATACAGTAGTCCTCCATTATCAAAAGTTCCAGCATGACATTAACATTTTACACTAAGTACATACTTCTTATTTGAGTATCATTTTATCTAGTTAATAAAATTTATGTTTTAGGCCATGGTGGGGTTGATGCGTGGGTGGAGCACATCCCGTTTTTTGGATTTTGAATATAATTTCCCACAAGGTGACCAGTACAAAAAAAGCTTGAGGGACATATACAGTGCCTTTAAAAAGTATTCATACCCCTTGGAATTATCCAAATTTTGTCATGTTACAACCAAAAACGTAAATGTATTTTATTAGGATTTTATGTGATAGACCAACACAAAGTGGCACCTAATTGTAAAATGGAAGGAAAATGATAAATGGTTTTCAAATTGTTTTACAAATAAATATGTGAAAAGTGTGGGGTACATTTGTATAGCTCCCCCCTGAGTTAATACTTTGTAGAACCCCCTTTCGCTGCAATTACAGCTGCAAGTCTTTTTGGGGATGTCTCTACCAGCTTTTCACATCTAGAGAGGGACATTTTTGCCCATTCTTCTTTGTAAAATAGGTCAAGCTCTGTCAGATTGGATGGAGAGCGTCTGTGAACAGCAATTTTCAAGTCTTGCCACAGATTCTCAATTGGATTTAGGTCTGGACTTTGACTGGGCCATTCTAACACATGAATGTGCTTTGATCTAAACCATTCCATTGTAGCTCTGGC
The DNA here is from genome assembly GCF_042186555.1 of Aquarana catesbeiana. Taxonomy (NCBI): domain Eukaryota; kingdom Metazoa; phylum Chordata; class Amphibia; order Anura; family Ranidae; genus Aquarana; species Aquarana catesbeiana. Next base: position 624,931,337 of record NC_133328.1, on the reverse strand, counting down.
TGTATGTTTAGGGTCAGTGTCCTGTTGTAAGGTGAACCTCCGCCCCAGTCTCAAGTCTTTTGCAGACTAGGTTTTCTTCTAATGCCCCGTACACACGGTCGGATTTTCCGATGGAAAATATCCGATCGGAGCGTGTTATCGGAAATTCCGACCGTGTGTGGGCTCCATCGGACATTTTCCATCGGATTTTCCGACACACAAAGTTGGAGAGCAGGAGATAAAATTTTCCGACAACAAAATCCGATCGCGTCAATTCCGACCGTGTGTGGCCTGTTCCGACGCACAAAGTGCCACGCATGCTCAGAAGAAATTCCAAGACGGAACAGCTCGTTCTGGTAAACTTAGTGTTCACAATGGATACAGCACTTTCGTCACGCTGCAATGTTAAAAATGGTTTAATACAGCGCACTCTCTTCTTCTTTATAATGTGACAAGAATGAAGTAGTTTTGCTGCTCATATTCACACACACTTCTCACAAAGTTTAATTTTTGTTTTTTTATTGGGATTCCCTGAATATATTGCTATTAGTTGTCACATCTGACATCATTTAGTTTTTTTATTTAATTTTTTGGGGGGATTTTAAGCCTTTTTTTTAATTTAATGTTTGTATTTTTTCAAAGGCTGATCTTTGTTCAATGTTATTTTTATTTTTACTCCAGAATATTTTTGTGTGTGTTTTGTGTGTCAAGTTACCCCAACACCATTGATATCTTTTATTATTTAATCTCAAGGAGATTGTTTGGTGTTGGTGTCCCTTGTTAATTTCACATTGTATATTTGAAATGTACCTGAATCTTCACAAAAAAACTGTCATTTTTGAAGTAAAACACATAGGAGAGTATAATTCAAAACAAAAATCCTTTATTAAGGGCTCAGAACCAAACAAAGAGGAAGGCAACACTGGATCAACATGAGAAATTAGTGAAGCATGGGACCCCCACGGCAGACATCAATTCTTCAACATCAAAATTGGTGGCCTGAGGAGTCCATATGTAAGGGAGGGCAGTCTGGTCCAGAATTCGCAGAGATCCGGATAGCAGCAGATGACATCTGTGTCCCCAGGCTGTGGTACCACAAGAGGCTGCATTTTTTGGCCGACCAGACTGGATCCAGGGTCCTCACTTTCTGGTCTTCCTTCCACGCTTCCTTCCTGGCTGTGGCTGTGCAGTTGGAGATGTGGCAGGAGGAGGAGTAGGACCTGGAGGAGGACTGGGAGGACCTGGAGGAGAGGGAGGACGAGGAGGAGGACCTGCAGGAGGAGGAGGAGGACCATCGCAAAGGTGTGTCTGAGCTGTAATTTGACCCCTCATACCTTTGTTAAGAGCCTCCAATATGAGCGACTCACACATGGCTTGTTGGCCCTCCTCCATCCTCTGCATTTTGTAGGCAATGAGGGCAGCAATGTCCTCCTCCACGGTCTGTCGTGCTCCCAGGACCTCTGTAGCCCTCCAAAAGTGTCCTCTGGCAGCCTCCTCTAAGGCACTCCTCCTCCTGCCACTTTCTCTTTCCAGGGGGAGTGGAGGGACCTGCAGATCAGGCAGGCGGCTAGGCCCGGCCACCTCCTGGCTGAGACTTCCCTGTGTATGAAAAAGGGACATGGTTGTAATGTTTTGCATCATCAATCACAATCCTAAATTAGTACTCCAAACTAACATCTAGTTAACATCATTGATTGGACAAGCAGAAATATTTAGAGGAATGCTATACCTGGCTCAATCTGGGCTCCTCCACATGCGGCCTGGAAGGCCCAGGTTGGTCGTCAGAAGCCTCAGCCCGGGGGGGGAAGGAAGCGTGGAAGGAAGACTGGAGAGGGATGGCCTGGGTTCAGTCTGGCCTGCCAGAAAATGCAGCCTGTCGTAGTACAACATCCTGGGGACATAGATTTCATCTGCTGCTCCGGATCTCTGTGAAACCAGGACCTTCTTGCGCTCTCTTAGATATGTGCTCCTCAGGCCACCAATGAAGATCTTTAAATAGGTGATGTCTGCCGTGGGGATCACCTGCTTCACAATTTCACACAATTGCACCAGTGCTGCCTTCCTCTTTGCTTGGTTCTTGAAATGGGGGTGTTTAATCTCGCACAGACATGGCAGCTCCCTTAACATATCTAGGAATACTAAAATGAAGTCATTGTCTTTCAGTAGCATATCCATGTTCACTGCAAGACACAACACAAGACAAAGCCTAATGTCAGACAAAACTCTCCTAATCTTGTTACAATATAGGCCTCAATGTAGAAGCAGTATAGGCACAAGTTTGTCTCTTACCTTCGTTCTTACGATCGGCGCGTCCAATGCTCCTTCCTCCGCTCACAGATCGTACGTAATACGCACGCGTTACGCTTTATACACACTGCGCATGCATGTAACTCCGCCCGCCCCTGACGTTCTTTCTAGACAATTGTACCCCACTTCCAAGCAATGTTTCCTATTTATAGTTCTGCCATCAAATCACTGTGTGCTAATTATACCATTTTTGTTTTACATAGGGGAGAAAAGACTCGGAGGACACCCTTCATCCGAGGAGACCACGGACCCCCCACCTATGGAAGAAGGTGAAATACCCCCAACCCAAGCGGAGCAGGAGGAAGAAGAAGATGTGGTGGAGATTGGTACCACAACAGGTGAGTGTCTGCGACCACAGGCTCAGGTAAGAGATGGATGGTGGCAGATTTTTGATACCTGTTTTTGTTTTGTTTCTCTCTTTTTAGGTGATCGTGATCCAGATCCTTTCACATCAGAAAGTGCCCAGATCCTGATCGGGGAGATCATGGGGTGTAATGTAGAACTGCAAAACATACAGCAAAAAATCAATGATGTGATTAAAAAAAATAATAACATCACTGATGTTTTGGGGTGAATTTAAAACCCCACAAAATCACTTTTTGGATTGTGGTCCAATCTTTTAAAACTTTTTGCAATGTTTTGAAAAGCCAAATTTGGAGGATGCACACAGTGTGCCAACATGTGCTATCTGCCATCACGGGAGATCAATGGACGCGTTTTGGGGGTGCAACCCCTTCCTCAATTATAAATTAGTGGTGAGGAAGGGCTTGCTCCCCAAAAACACGTCGCTTGATCCCCCCTGATGGCAGATAGCACATGTTGACATTCGTAAATTGGTGTGCATCTTCCAAATTTGGCTTTTCCAGGGGTGATTTCCCCCCATCTGAACGCTATATCAAACCCAGTTCCTAAATACTGATGTCTGATATAGCCTTCAGGTTTTACCTAATGTGAACTTTGTAAGTTCAAGTTTTTTGTCTTTCTTGTTGGTTTTACACAGGCCTGTTTTATCTTAAATGGACATTTCGATTTTTGATAATGCCCCCCCAAAAATTGTTATACAACAAACATGTTGGTTTGTTTTAAAAACCTTTGGTAAATGCACATGTGATTGTGCAGGTATAAAAAAGTTGGTTACTCAAGAATGTGTGGATTATTGTCTCAACACTACAACACTTTTGGGGTGATGTAATTGCTGTTTTCAGCAAAAATGGGGGTTATTCCCTAAGGGCAAATCCTCTTTGCACTACAAGTGCAGTTTCAGTGCAGTTGCAAGTGCACTTGTAGTGAAATGTGTTTTTGCATTTAGTAAATAACAGCCAACAGTGCTTTGTATAATAAGGTTACACAATCACGACATTTTCTGGACTCCACACATTTCTGTCAGGGTCAGCTAAAACAAACACAAGCAGTAAATGTCCACAAAGAATTTCTTTTTTTTTTATTATAAAAAGGCTTCACAGATTGTCTGGCATATTGATAGCCCCCCTACCCGCAAAGAACTCCAGGTAGCGTAACCGGACATCACGGGCACTCAGGGAGGGCAAGCCAGGACGGCCACTTTCAGGCGCCGTCAGTGTGGTTTGATGTATCATTCCGGCCTCAGGCCCAACTGAGCCAGCATAGTTGGCTGAATGTTTCCTTAAAAAGTTATGGAGAACACAGCACGCAAGTATAATATGGTTCAGTTTATACTCCGCCATATGGATGGGTGTCATAAATAGGCGGAACCGGCTGGCCAGGATTCCAAATGTGTTCTCCACCACTCTACGGGCTCTGGCCAGCCGGTAATTAAAAACCCTCTGTTCCGGGGTGAGGGTCCTCATCGGGAATGGCCGCATCAGGTGGTCCCCCAGCGCAAACGCTTCATCAGCAACGAACACAAATGGGAGTCCTTCCACATTGTCCTCTGGAGCTGGCAAGTCCAAGCTGCCATTCTGGAGACGCCTGTAGAACTCCGTCTGGGCGATGACTCCACCATCGGACATCCGGCCATTCTTCCCCACGTCCACATACAAGAAGTCGTAATTAGCCGACACCACCGCCAACATCACTATACTATTGAACCCCTTGTAATTATAATAGTACGACCCCGAGTTGGGTGGTGGGACGATGTGGACATGTTTCCCATCAATTGCCCCTCCGCAGTTAGGAAAGTCCCACCGCTCGGCAAAGTGGGAGGCCACAGTCTGCCATTCCTGTGGCGTGGAAGGAAACTGTTGAGGAAAAAACAATAAACATTACTATTTTTACTCTGAAACATGGCAAGCAGATTAGGCACAAACATTATGGGGCAACCTCCAGATAGCATTTATTAAGGGGAATTTAACAACGCCAAAGTATAAGGTACACCTATCATATTCCCCCCCCCCCTCTCATGGGCCATTTCTAACATTATAGGGGGGGAGAACTCTTGGACAGGTAACCCTCTTCACTTCATTGAGAGATGAATGCCTAAATAATGGGTATTACTTGGAACAGCCCCTCCTTAGTTACACTATTGGCAGACCACTGGACAGGTAAGAAGTGTCATAATACAAAGATAGAAATACACACTGTACACATTTGAGGACATTTGGACATTCTGCTATTACCTATCAAGATAATAATAGGATACAAAAACGTGAAACAGTACCATTGGAAAGTATACAGGCAGGCCCTTGCACTACATGCTTTGGGCAATTCATCCATAAATCTGAGCAGAAAAGAGGTGGGTATAGTGTGTATGGGTTTGGCAAAGTCAGCAGATAGATGATTGAGGATAGAGAATTGGGATCAGCTGACTTAGCAGTTGGGGGAGGGAGGGTTACTAAAAATTATTTGGGGACACCACAAAAAAAAAAGCCTCTGGCACTCTGCCTGAATTTAAAGCAAAAATAACATTTCAAAACATTTTAGGGGGTGTTTGGGGTAAAGCACTACTATGGAGCTGATAAAATACATTGTTAAGTGACTACATGAGGTGAATATAGGGCAGGAGACACCATGCTGGGGAGGTTATTGAAGGGCAAATATGTATGAAGGACCTAAAATAATAATTACATAAAAATCCAGCATGCATGAGGACAAAGGGGACATTCACAGCATATTCCAATCATGGTAATTAGGGAATGAGGAAAGAAATACAATATATTAGCAAACATTCAATACAATAAAATGTGATATTAAAGGATAAAAATCTTACCTTCATATACTCCTTCTGCAGGACCTGGATGATGGCAGAACAGGTCTCTGGGATAATGATCCCCAGAGCCTGGGGGGAGATGCCTGTCGAGAACTTGAGGTCCTGCAGGCTTCTCCCTGTCGCCAAATACCGCAGGGTAGTGACCAACCTCTGCTCCGGAGTGATGGCTTGCCTCATGCAGGTATCCTGCCTGCTGATATAGGGGGTCAGCGAAGCCAACAGACGGTGAAACACGGGGTCCGTCATCCTGAGAAAGTTCCTGAAATCATCAGGATTATTCTCACGGATCTCACGGAGCAAAGGCATATGAGAGAACTGGTCAGGTCCATGAACTCCTCTCCACCCTGTTCATGGACTGGACTTGTGTCAAGGTCAGGACCCCAACACCAAGCCCCCGCACAGCACGAACTCTACGAGGAGTACGTATACGCAACATTGCTAGAAAACGGTTGGCTGCTCAGAACGAAGTAACAGAACGCACTGAAGAACAGCAAGGCCTGTGAAGAGCGACCTGAAAAACAGTAACGAACGAACAAGAATACAATGACTACTTAAAGTCACGCGGAACTTGCTTGCACGCACTGAAGAGCAGATACAAACCCACAAGCACAAACTGAATGGCAGAAAACGATCTGAAAGCCACGAGTCTGAAAAAGCGCGAATCGTCTCTCACCAAACTTTTACTAACACGAGATTAGCAAAAGGAGCCCAAAGGGTGCCGCGCTTGGTTCTGAACCGGTCTTTTCTAGTCTCGTCATACGTGGTGTACGTGACCGCGTGGTTGGCGATCGGAAATTCCGACAACTTTGTGAGACCGTGTGTAGACAAAACAAGTTTGAGCCAACATCCGTCGGAAAAAATCCTAGGATTTTGTTGTTGGAATGTCCGAACAAAGTCCGACCGCGTGTACGCCCTATAAGAGTGCCCTGTATTTGGCTCCATCCATCTTCCAATCAAATCTGACCATCTTTCCTGTCCCTGCTGAAGAAAAGCATCCCCACAACATGCTGCTGCCACCACCATGTTTCACGGTGGGGATGGTGTGTTCAGGGTGATGTGCAGTGTTAGTTTTCCGCTACACATAGCATTTTGCTTTTAGGCCAAAAAGTTCAATTTTGGTCTCATCTGAACAGAGCACCTTCTTCCATATGTTTGCTGTGTCCCCCACATGGCTTCTCGCAAACTGCAAAAGGGACTTCTTATGGCTTTCGTTCAACAATGACTTTCTCCTTGCCACTGTTCCATAAAGGTCAGATTTGTGGAGTACACGACTAATGCCGCGTACACACGGTCGGACTTTTCGTCTACAAAAGTCCAACGGACGCTGACGGACTAAAGCTGGCTGGTAATCCGATCGTGTGTGGGCTTCTCCGGACTTTCAACTGACTTTTTTAGCCTCAAATCCGACGGACTTTAGATTTGAAGCATGCTTCAAATCTTTACGTCGTAAGTACGACGGACCCCGAAGTCCGCTCGTCTGTATGCTAGTCCGACGGACAAAAAAACGACGCATGCTCATAAGCAAAAACTAAACGGAAGCACTCGGTCTAGTAAAACTAGTGTTCGTATTGTAGGTAGCACATTCATCACGCTGCAAAATCTGTGATCGTTGAATGCAGCGCATTTTATTTCTTCTTTACGAAGGCTCTATAAAGAACGAAGGTGTTTTGCTGTTCATAATCAGAGTTCTCCCAAACTGATTTCTGGATTCTTTTTCTCTTTGATCTCATGAATGATATAGTATGCATTTTAAAAACAATGTTTCCATACTAATAATACTTTTTCCCCTTTTTTTTTTTTTTAGGTTTGTAAAGTTACCACAAAGAACCCATTATTCTGTTTTTTTTTTTTTATAGTGATTATTTTTTAGTTTTTAGATAAAGTTAACCCAAAGCACCGTTTTTGGTTACGTAAATTTTTGGATTTTCAAGACTTACCACTTGAACATTATTAACATTAGTAATGTATTTTTGGTGTGTTTTTTTTCTAACTCAATGAGATTGTTGTCCCTTGTTAATTTAACATTGTGTGTAAAATCAATGATTTCAAAGAAAAAACATAAAAAGTCTTTTGCTAAACTCAAAAAATGATCCATTTATTCATGGTCAAAATAAAATAAAGAGGAAGTCAACGCTGGAAAAAGTCGGTGTACCAGAAAATTGGGATCTTGCGGAGTCCATATAAGAGGGAGCACAATCTGGTCCAAGAATCCCAGAGATCAACAGCACCAGCAGATGATCTAGATGTCCCCAGACTGTGGTCCTACAACAGCCTGCGTCTTCTGTCAGACCAGACTGAACCCAGGTCATCATTTTCTTCTCTTCCCTGCAGCCTTTCCTCCACGCTGCCCTGCAGCCTTCCCTGTAGCCTTCTTTTGAGGCTGTGGCTCTGGTGTTTCAGTTGTGGCAGGAGGAGGAGGAGGAGGAGGAGGAGGAGGAGGAGGAGGGGGGGCTGCCTCATGTAGTTGGGTGTTTTGTGTTAGCGTGCCCTGCAGCCCCTTATGGATTGTTTCCCCAAATAGGCGCTCACAAATGAGGCGCTGCTCCCTATTCATCTGAAGAAGCCTGCTGGCTAAGTAGCAGCCATAGGATTCTTCCGCTTCGGGGGGGCTCCTTAAAAAACGGGTGGCCTCTTGCATGAGGCGCAGGGATGCGTCCTGTGTGACCATCCCCTTCCTGGCCCTTTTTTTGGGAAGGTGGAGGGGAGGCACTTGGGATTCGGTCAGGCTCCTACTGGGCCCAGCCACCTCACTTGGCCCAGCCACCTCACTTGGCCCAGCCACCTCACTGGGAGCAGCCACCTCACTGGGAGCAGCCACCTCCTGCCTGACACTGGGCCCAGCCTCCTCCAGGATGATGGTGAATCCGGCCTCCTCCAGGCTGTCCATGGGCCTGGTCTCCTCCTGCCTGCCACTTTCCCCACATTCCTCCTGGATGGACTCATCCTGTGTATAAAAAAAGGACAATAGTTTGAGTATATTTTTTTGGGTTCATCAATGACACACAGTTTGCTTCTCATGAATAGCAAATTCAATGTGAATACTTCTCTTTAATAAAAGAGTCTAATCAGACACCCTAATTATTTCAAGCAGGTGCCAAACATATTTAGCCACTACTGTCAATTGATATGTATACACAATTTTGAGTGCCAAATTATTTTAGACAATTATAACATCCAGTTAACATCATTAATATTAGTACAGTAAATATTTGTTCAAATAATTTACCTGACTCCAGATGGTCATATCTGGTTCATCCAGGATGGAAGACCCAGCTTGCTCCTCATCAGCCTCTGCTGGGGTGGAGGGAAGGGTGGAGGGAAGGGTTGAAAGTGATGGCCTGGCTTCATTCTGGTCATCCAGAAAACGGAGTTGATTATAGTACCACAGCCTGGGTACATAAACATCATCTGCTGATGCTCCTGATCTCCTTGATTCCTGGATCTTCTTATGCTCCCTCTTATACATGTTCCTCAAGACCCCAATTTTCTTGAGCAATGTCTCCATTGTTGCTTCCGGGATGGTCGCCTGGACAAAGGCCAGAAGTCTCTCCAGCGTTGACTTCCTCACATGCTTAGCATAATACTGAGGGTGTTTCACCTCCCACAAATTCCTCATCTCTCGATATTTGGAAATAAAAGATGTAAGGAACTCTGGATCCTTAAATAGGGGATTCATTATATCTGGAAAAGATGAAGTCACAAGACAAAAAACACTTTTATTATAGGTTTCGGCTAACCCCTCATCATCTTCTCCCTATGTAGGCCTCATCAATCTATCAAGCCATATAGGCCGCTTGCTACAAAGTCATGACCATAAAACCCAAAAAAAATATATTTAAAATTACCTTCGTTTTGTAACGTCCTGGTCCACTATCACCTACGCACAGAACGTACGTACGACACGTGCGCAAGGCCCCTCTTTATACACTACGCATGTGTGAAACTCCGCCTGCGTCGCCCGCCCCTGACGTTCGAAATTAACTCATGTTCTCCGCCCCCTAATTCGACGCACAGAACGTACGTACGACACGTGCGCAAGGCCCCTCTTTATACACTACGCATGTGTGAAACTCCGCCTGCGTCGCCCGCCCCTGACGTTCGAAATTAACTCATGTTCTCCGCCCCCTAATTCGACGCACAGAACGTACGTACGACACGTGCGCAAGGCCCCTCTTTATACACTACGCATGTGTGAAACTCCGCCTGCGTCGCCCGCCCCTGACGTTCGATTTTAACTCATGTTCTCCGCCCATTTTTTGTTACGGCGCGTAGTGGAGTTAAAGAATGGCGGAGACACCTGAAATGTTGACGACCTCAGGTAGTGGAGACAGCCCGGAGGCTGGAACGTCAGCGAAATCTATGAGGCCTAGATTTAAGGCCTCTAATATGAGTTTTAAAGAGATGGTGGAGATGGTGGCCATTCTTCACAAAGACGACTATGATGGCAATTATGGGCCGTACGCACGGCCAAATTTGCGCAAGACCAAAATAATGGCGAAG